>NC_091283.1:628268732-628308732 GCF_032444005.1 Ranitomeya imitator | reverse complement strand
CAGACAGGACACCACAGTCTGCTCCTCCTGTATAATAATAATAATAATAATAACAGACAGGACACCACAGTCTGCTCCTCCTGTATATAATAATAATAATAATAATAACAGACAGGACACCACAGTCTGCTCCTCCTGTATAATAATAATAATAATAATAATAATAACAGACAGGACACCACAGTCTGCTCCTCCTGTATAATAATAATAACAGACAGGACACCACAGTCTGCTCCTCCTGTATAATAATAATAATAACAGACAGGACACCACAGTCTGCTCCTCCTGTATAATAATAATAATAATAATAACAGACAGGACACCACAGTCGGCTCCTCCTGTATAATACTAATAACAGACAGGACACCACAGTCTGCTCCCCCTGTATAATAATAATAATAACAGACAGGACACCACAGTCTGCTCCTCCTGTATAATAATAATAATAACAGACAGGACACCACAGTCTGCTCCTCCTGTATAATAATAATAATAATAACAGACAGGACACCACAGTCTGCTCCTCCTGTATATAATAATAATAATAATAATAATAACAGACAGGACACCACAGTCTGCTCCTCCTGTATAATAATAATAATAATAATAATAATAATAATAATAATAACAGACAGGACACCACAGTCTGCTCCTCCTGTATAATAATAATAACAGACAGGACACCACAGTCTGCTCCTCCTGTATAATAATAATAATAACAGACAGGACACCACAGTCTGCTCCTCCTGTATAATAATACTAATAACAGACAGGACACCACAGTCTGCTCCTCCTGTATAATAATAATAACAGACAGGACACCACAGTCTGCTCCCCCTGTATAATAATAATAACAGACAGGACACCACAGTCTGCTCCTCCTGTATAATAATAATAATAACAGACAGGACACCACAGTCTACTCCTCCTGTATAATAATAATAATAATAACAGACAGGACACCACAGTCTGCTCCTCCTGTATAATAATACTAATAACAGACAGGACACCACAGTCTGCTCCTCCTGTATAATAATAATAATAACAGACAGGACACCACAGTCTGCTCCTCCTGTATTATAATAATAATAATAATAATAACAGACAGGACACCACAGTCTGCTCCTCCTGTATAATAATAATAATAATAATAACAACAGACAGGACACCACAGTCGGCTCCTCCTGTATAATACTAATAACAGACAGGACACCACAGTCTGCTCCCCCTGTATAATAATAATAATAACAGACAGGACACCACAGTCTGCTCCTCCTGTATAATAATAATAATAACAGACAGGACACCACAGTCTGCTCCTCCTGTATAATAATAATAATAATAATAATAACAGACAGGACACCACAGTCTGCTCCTCCTGTATATAATAATAATAATAATAACAGACAGGACACCACAGTCTGCTCCTCCTGTATAATAATAATAACAGACAGGACACCACAGTCTGCTCCTCCTGTATAATAATAATAATAACAGACAGGACACCACAGTCTGCTCCTCCTGTATAATAATACTAATAACAGACAGGACACCACAGTCTGCTCCTCCTGTATAATAATAATAACAGACAAGACTCCACAGTCTGCTCCCCCTGTATAATAATAATAACAGACAGGACACCACAGTCTGCTCCTCCTGTATAATAATAATAATAACAGACAGGACACCACAGTCTACTCCTCCTGTATAATAATAATAATAATAACAGACAGGACACCACAGTCTGCTCCTCCTGTATAATAATAATAATAACAGACAGGACACCACAGTCTGCTCCTCCTGTATAATAATACTAATAACAGACAGGACACCACAGTCTGCTCCTCCTGTATAATAATAATAACAGACAGGACACCACAGTCTGCTCCTCCTGTATAATAATAATAACAGACAGTACACCACAGTCTGCTCCTCCTGTATAATAATAATAACAGACAGTACACCACAGTCTGCTCCTCCTGTATAATAATACTAATAACAGACAGGACACCACAGTCTGCTCCTCCTGTATAATAATAATAATAACAGACAGGACACCACAGTCTGCTCCTCCTGTATAATAATAATAACAGACAGGACACCACAGTCTGCTCCCCCGGTATAATAATAATAATAACAGACAGGACACCACAGTCTGCTCCTCCTGTATAATAATAATAATAATAATAACAGACAGGACACCACAGTCTGCTCCTCCTGTATAATACTACTAATAACAGACAGGACACCACAGTCTGCTCCTCCTGTATAATAATACTAATAACAGACAGGACACCACAGTCTGCTCCTCCTGTATAATAATACTAATAACAGACAGGACACCACAGTCTGCTCCTCCTGTATAATAATACTAATAACAGACAGGACACCACAGTCTGCTCCTCCTGTATAATAATAATAATAACAGACAGGACACCACAGTCTGCTCCTCCTGTATTATAATAATAATAATAATAATAATAACAGACAGGACACCACAGTCTGCTCCTCCTGTATAATAATAATAATAATAATAATAACAACAGACAGGACACCACAGTCGGCTCCTCCTGTATAATACTAATAACAGACAGGACACCACAGTCTGCTCCCCCTGTATAATAATAATAATAACAGACAGGACACCACAGTCTGCTCCTCCTGTATAATAATAATAATAACAGACAGGACACCACAGTCTGCTCCTCCTGTATAATAATAATAATAATAATAATAACAGACAGGACACCACAGTCTGCTCCTCCTGTATATAATAATAATAATAATAATAACAACAGACAGGACACCACAGTCTGCTCCTCCTGTATAATAATAATAATAATAATAATAATAATAATAACAGACAGGACACCACAGTCTGCTCCTCCTGTATAATAATAATAACAGACAGGACACCACAGTCTGCTCCTCCTGTATAATAATAATAATAACAGACAGGACACCACAGTCTGCTCCTCCTGTATAATAATACTAATAACAGACAGGACACCACAGTCTGCTCCTCCTGTATAATAATAATAACAGACAGGACTCCACAGTCTGCTCCCCCTGTATAATAATAATAACAGACAGGACACCACAGTCTGCTCCTCCTGTATAATAATAATAATAACAGACAGGACACCACAGTCTACTCCTCCTGTATAATAATAATAATAATAACAGACAGGACACCACAGTCTGCTCCTCCTGTATAATAATAATAACAGACAGGACACCACAGTCTGCTCCTCCTGTATAATAATACTAATAACAGACAGGACACCACAGTCTGCTCCTCCTGTATAATAATAATAACAGACAGGACACCACAGTCTGCTCCTCCTGTATAATAATAATAACAGACAGTACACCACAGTCTGCTCCTCCTGTATAATAATACTAATAACAGACAGGACACCACAGTCTGCTCCTCCTGTATAATAATAATAATAACAGACAGGACACCACAGTCTGCTCCTCCTGTATAATAATAATAACAGACAGGACACCACAGTCTGCTCCCCCGGTATAATAATAATAATAACAGACAGGACACCACAGTCTGCTCCTCCTGTATAATAATAATAATAATAATAACAGACAGGACACCACAGTCTGCTCCTCCTGTATAATAATACTAATAACAGACAGGACACCACAGTCTGCTCCTCCTGTATAATAATACTAATAACAGACAGGACACCACAGTCTGCTCCTCCTGTATAATAATACTAATAACAGACAGGACACCACAGTCTGCTCCTCCTGTATAATAATACTAATAACAGACAGGACACCACAGTCTGCTCCTCCTGTATAATAATAATAATAACAGACAGGACACCACAGTCTGCTCCTCCTGTATTATAATAATAATAATAATAATAATAACAGACAGGACACCACAGTCTGCTCCTCCTGTATAATAATAATAATAACAACAGACAGGACACCACAGTCGGCTCCTCCTGTATAATACTAATAACAGACAGGACACCACAGTCTGCTCCCCCTGTATAATAATAATAATAACAGACAGGACACCACAGTCTGCTCCTCCTGTATAATAATAATAATAACAGACAGGACACCACAGTCTGCTCCTCCTGTATAATAATAATAATAATAATAACAGACAGGACACCACAGTCTGCTCCTCCTGTATATAATAATAATAATAATAATAATAACAGACAGGACACCACAGTCTGCTCCTCCTGTATAATAATAATAATAATAATAATAATAACAGACAGGACACCACAGTCTGCTCCTCCTGTATAATAATAATAACAGACAGGACACCACAGTCTGCTCCTCCTGTATAATAATAATAATAACAGACAGGACACCACAGTCTGCTCCTCCTGTATAATAATAATAATAATAATAATAACAGACAGGACACCACAGTCGGCTCCTCCTGTATAATACTAATAACAGACAGGACACCACAGTCTGCTCCCCCTGTATAATAATAATAATAACAGACAGGACACCACAGTCTGCTCCTCCTGTATAATAATAATAATAACAGACAGGACACCACAGTCTGCTCCTCCTGTATAATAATAATAATAATAATAATAACAGACAGGACACCACAGTCTGCTCCTCCTGTATATAATAATAATAATAATAATAATAACAGACAGGACACCACAGTCTGCTCCTCCTGTATAATAATAATAATAATAATAATAATAATAATAACAGACAGGACACCACAGTCTGCTCCTCCTGTATAATAATAATAACAGACAGGACACCACAGTCTGCTCCTCCTGTATAATAATAATAATAACAGACAGGACACCACAGTCTGCTCCTCCTGTATAATAATAATAACAGACAGGACACCACAGTCTGCTCCTCCTGTATAATAATACTAATAACAGACAGGACACCACAGTCTGCTCCTCCTGTATAATAATAATAACAGACAGGACACCACAGTCTGCTCCCCCTGTATAATAATAATAACAGACAGGACACCACAGTCTGCTCCTCCTGTATAATAATAATAATAACAGACAGGACACCACAGTCTACTCCTCCTGTATAATAATAATAATAATAACAGACAGGACACCACAGTCTGCTCCTCCTGTATAATAATACTAATAACAGACAGGACACCACAGTCTGCTCCTCCTGTATTATAATAATAATAATAACAGACAGGACACCACAGTCTGCTCCTCCTGTATAATAATAATAATAATAATAACAACAGACAGGACACCACAGTCGGCTCCTCCTGTATAATACTAATAACAGACAGGACACCACAGTCTGCTCCCCCTGTATAATAATAATAATAACAGACAGGACACCACAGTCTGCTCCTCCTGTATAATAATAATAATAACAGACAGGACACCACAGTCTGCTCCTCCTGTATAATAATAATAATAATAATAATAATAATAATAACAGACAGGACACCACAGTCTGCTCCTCCTGTATATAATAATAATAATAATAACAGACAGGACACCACAGTCTGCTCCTCCTGTATAATAATAATAATAATAATAATAATAATAACAGACAGGACACCACAGTCTGCTCCTCCTGTATAATAATAATAACAGACAGGACACCACAGTCTGCTCCTCCTGTATAATAATAATAATAACAGACAGGACACCACAGTCTGCTCCTCCTGTATAATAATACTAATAACAGACAGGACACCACAGTCTGCTCCTCCTGTATAATAATAATAACAGACAGGACTCCACAGTCTGCTCCCCCTGTATAATAATAATAACAGACAGGACACCACAGTCTGCTCCTCCTGTATAATAATAATAATAACAGACAGGACACCACAGTCTACTCCTCCTGTATAATAATAATAATAATAATAACAGACAGGACACCACAGTCTGCTCCTCCTGTATAATAATAATAATAACAGACAGGACACCACAGTCTGCTCCTCCTGTATAATAATACTAATAACAGACAGGACACCACAGTCTGCTCCTCCTGTATAATAATAATAACAGACAGTACACCACAGTCTGCTCCTCCTGTATAATAATACTAATAACAGACAGGACACCACAGTCTGCTCCTCCTGTATAATAATAATAATAACAGACAGGACACCACAGTCTGCTCCTCCTGTATAATAATAATAACAGACAGGACACCACAGTCTGCTCCCCCGGTATAATAATAATAATAACAGACAGGACACCACAGTCTGCTCCTCCTGTATAATAATAATAATAATAATAACAGACAGGACACCACAGTCTGCTCCTCCTGTATAATAATACTAATAACAGACAGGACACCACAGTCTGCTCCTCCTGTATAATAATACTAATAACAGACAGGACACCACAGTCTGCTCCTCCTGTATAATAATACTAATAACAGACAGGACACCACAGTCTGCTCCTCCTGTATAATAATACTAATAACAGACAGGACACCACAGTCTGCTCCTCCTGTATAATAATACTAATAACAGACAGGACACCACAGTCTGCTCCTCCTGTATAATAATAATAATAACAGACAGGACACCACAGTGTGCTCCTCCTGTATAATAATAATAATAACAGACAGGACACCACAGTCTGCTCCTCCTGTATAATAATAATAACAGACAGGACACCACAGTCTGCTCCTCCTGTATAATAATACTAATAACAGACAGGACACCACAGTCTGCTCCTCCTGTATAATAATACTAATAACAGACAGGACACCACAGTCTGCTCCTCCTGTATAATAATAATAATAACAGACAGGACACCACAGTCTGCTCCTCCTGTATAATAATACTAATAACAGACAGGACACCACAGTCTGCTCCTCCTGTATAATAATAATAACACAGGACACCACAGTCTGCTCCTCCTGTATAATAATAACAGACAGGACACCACAGTCTGCTCCTCCTGTATAATAATAATAATAGACAGGACACCACAGTCTGCTCCTCCTGTATAATAATAATAACAGACAGGACACCACAGTCTGCTCCTCCTGTATAATACTAATAATAACAGACAGGACACCACAGTCTGCTCCTCCTGTATAATAATAATAATAATAATAACAGACAGGACACCACAGTCTGCTCCTCCTGTATAATAATAATAATAATAACAGACAGGACACCACGGTCTGCTCCTCCTGTATAATAATACTAATAACAGACAGGACACCACAGTCTGCTACTCCTGTATAATAATACTAATAACAGACAGGACACCACAGTCTGCTCCTCCTGTATAATAATACTAACAGACAGGACACCACAGTCTGCTCCTCCTGTATAATAATAATAACAGACAGGACACCACAGTCTGCTCCTCCTGTATAATAATAATAATAACAGACAGGACACCACAGTCTGCTCCTCCTGTATAATAATAATAATAACAACAGACAGGACACCACAGTCTGCTCCTCCTGTATAATAATAATAATAATAACAACAGACAGGACACCACAGTCTGCTCCTCCTGTATAATAATACTAATAACAGACAGGACACCACAGTCTGCTCCTCCTGTATAATAATACTAATAACAGACAGGACACCACAGTCTGCTCCTCCTGTATAATAATACTAACAGACAGGACACCACAGTCTGCTCCTCCTGTATAATAATAATAACAGACAGGACACCACAGTCTGCTCCTCCTGTATAATAATAATAATAACAACAGACAGGACACCACAGTCTGCTCCTCCTGTATAATAATAATAACAGACAGGACACCACAGTCTGCTCCTCCTGTATAATAATACTAATAACAGACAGGACACCACAGTCTGCTCCTCCTGTATAATAATACTAATAACAGACAGGACACCACAGTCTGCTCCTCCTGTATAATAATACTAATAACAGACAGGACACCACAGTCTGCTCCTCCTGTATAATAATAACAGACAGGACACCACAGTCTGCTCCTCCTGTATAATAATAATAACAGACAGGACACCACAGTCTGCTCCTCCTGTATTATAATAATAATAACAGACAGGACACCACAGTCTGCTCCTCCTGTATAATAATAATAATAATAACAGACAGGACACCACAGTCTGCTCCTCCTGTATAATAATAATAACAGACAGGACACCACAGTCTGCTCCTCCTGTATTATAATAATAATAATAATAATAACAGACAGGACACCACAGTCTGCTCCTCCTGTATAATAATAATAATAATAACAGACAGGACACCACAGTCGGCTCCTCCTGTATAATACTAATAACAGACAGGACACCACAGTCTGCTCCCCCTGTATAATAATAATAATAATAACAGACAGGACACCACAGTCTGCTCCTCCTGTATAATAATAATAATAACAGACAGGACACCACAGTCTGCTCCTCCTGTATAATAATAATAATAATAATAATAATAATAACAGACAGGACACCACAGTCTGCTCCTCCTGTATATAATAATAATAATAATAACAGACAGGACACCACAGTCTGCTCCTCCTGTATAATAATAATAATAATAATAATAACAGACAGGACACCACAGTCTGCTCCTCCTGTATAATAATAATAACAGACAGGACACCACAGTCTGCTCCTCCTGTATAATAATACTAATAACAGACAGGACACCACAGTCTGCTCCTCCTGTATAATAATAATAACAGACAGGACACCACAGTCTGCTCCTCCTGTATAATAATAATAACAGACAGTACACCACAGTCTGCTCCTCCTGTATAATAATACTAATAACAGACAGGACACCACAGTCTGCTCCTCCTGTATAATAATAATAATAACAGACAGGACACCACAGTCTGCTCCTCCTGTATAATAATACTAATAATAACAGACAGGACACCACAGTCTGCTCCTCCTGTATAATAATACTAATAACAGACAGGACACCACAGTCTGCTCCTCCTGTATAATAATACTAATAACAGACAGGACACCACAGTCTGCTCCTCCTGTATAATAATACTAATAACAGACAGGACACCACAGTCTGCTCCTCCTGTATAATAATACTAATAACAGACAGGACACCACAGTCTGCTCCTCCTGTATAATAATACTAATAACAGACAGGACACCACAGTCTGCTCCTCCTGTATAATAATAATAATAACAGACAGGACACCACAGTCTGCTCCTCCTGTATAATAATACTAATAACAGACAGGACACCACAGTCTGCTCCTCCTGTATAATAATACTAATAACAGACAGGACACCACAGTCTGCTCCTCCTGTATAATAATACTAATAACAGACAGGACACCACAGTCTGCTCCTCCTGTATAATAATAATAATAACAGACAGGACACCACAGTCTGCTCCTCCTGTATAATAATAATAACACAGGACACCACAGTCTGCTCCTCCTGTATAATAATAACAGACAGGACACCACAGTCTGCTCCTCCTGTATAATAATAATAATAGACAGGACACCACAGTCTGCTCCTCCTGTATAATAATAATAACAGACAGGACACCACAGTCTGCTCCTCCTGTATAATAATAATAATAACAGACAGGACACCACAGTCTGCTCCTCCTGTATAATAATAATAATAACAGACAGGACACCACAGTCTGCTCCTCCTGTATAATAATAATAATAATAATAGCAGACAGGACACCACAGTCTGCTCCTCCTGTATAATAATAATAATAACAGACAGGACACCACAGTCTGCTCCTCCTGTATAATAATAATAATAACAGACAGGACACCACAGTCTGCTCCTCCTGTATAATAATAATAACAGACAGGACACCACAGTCTGCTCCTCCTGTATAATAACAATTACAGACAGGACACCACAGTCTGCTCCTCCTGTATAATAATAATAACAGACAGGACACCACAGTTTGCTCCTCCTGTATAATAATACTAATAACAGACAGGACACCACAGTCTGCTCCTCCTGTATAATAATAATAATAACAGACAGGACACCACAGTCTGCTCCTCCTGTATAATAATAATAATAACAGACAGGACACCACAGTCTGCTCCTCCTGTATAATAATAATAACAGACAGGACACCACAGTCTGCTCCTCCTGTATAATAATAACACAGGACACCACAGTCTGCTCCTCCTGTATAATAATAATAATAACAGACAGGACACCACAGTCTGCTCCTCCTGTATAATAATAACAGACAGGACACCACAGTCTGCTCCTCCTGTATAATAATAATAATAATAACAGACAGGACACCACAGTCTGCTCCTCCTGTATAATAATAATAATAATAACAGACAGGACACCACAGTCTGCTCCTCCTGTATAATAATAATAATAACAGACAGGACACCACAGTCTGCTCCTCCTGTATAATAATACTAATAACAGACAGGACACCACAGTCTGCTCCTCCTGTATAATAATAATAACAGACAGGACACCACAGTCTGCTCCTCCTGTATAATAATAATAACAGACAGGACACCACAGTCTGCTCCTCCTGTATAATAATAATAATAATAACAGACAGGACACCACAGTCTGCTCCTCCTGTATAATAATAATAATAATAATAACAGAGAGGACACCACAGTCTGCTCCTCCTGTATAATAATAATAATAATAACAGACAGGACACCACAGTCTGCTCCTCCTGTATAATAATAACAGACAGGACACCACAGTCTGCTCCTCCTGTATAATAATACTAATAACAGACAGGGCACCACAGTCTACTCCTCCTGTATAATAATAACAGACAGGACACCACAGTCTGCTCCTCCTGTATAATAATAATAATAATAATAATAAAAGACAGGACACCACAGTCTGCTCCTCCTGTATAATACTAATAACAGACAGGACACCACAGTCTGCTCCTCCTGTATAATAATACTAATAACAGACAGGACACCACAGTCTGCTCCTCCTGTATAATAATAATAACAGACAGGACACCACAGTCTGCTCCTCCTGTATAATAATAATAACAAACAGGACACCACAGTCTGCTCCTCCTGTATAATAATAATAATAACAGACAGAACACCACAGTCTGCTCCTCCTGTATAATAATAATAATAATAACAGACAGGACACCACAGTCTGCTCCTCCTGTATAATAATAATAACAGACAGGACACCACAGTCTGCTCCTCCTGTATAATAATAATAATAATAATAATAATAAAAGAGAGGACACCACAGTCTGCTCCTCCTGTATAATAATAATAATAACAACAGACAGGACACCACAGTCTGCTCCTCCTGTATAATAATAACAGACAGGACACCACAGTCTGCTCCTCCTGTATAATAATAATAATAACAGACAGGACACCACAGTCTGCTCCTCCTGTATAATAATAACAGACAGGACACCACAGTCTGCTCCTCCTGTATTATAATAATAATAATAATAACAGACAGGACACCACAGTCTGCTCCTCCTGTATAATAATAATAATAACAGACAGGACACCACAGTCTGCTCCTCCTGTATAATAATAATAACAGACAGGACACCACAGTCTGCTCCTCCTGTATAATAATAATAACAGACAGGACACCACAGTCTGCTCCTCCTGTATAATAATAATAATAACAGACAGGACACCACAGTCTGCTCCTCCTGTATAATAATAATAATAACAGACAGGACACCACAGTCTGCTCCTCCTGTATAATAATAATAATAACAACAGACAGGACACCACAGTCTGCTCCTCCTGTATAATAATAACAACAGACAGGACACCACAGTCTGCTCCTCCTGTATAATAATAATAATAACAGACAGGACACCACAGTCTGCTCCTCCTGTATAATAATAATAATAACAGACAGGACACCACAGTCTGCTCCTCCTGTATAATAATAACAGACAGGACACCACAGTCTGCTCCTCCTGTATAATAATAATAATAACAGACAGGACACCACAGTCTGCTCCTCCTGTATAATAATAATAATAATAACAGACAGGACACCACAGTCTGCTCCTCCTGTATAATAATAATAATAACAGACAGGACACCACAGTCTGCTCCTCCTGTATAATAATAATAATAATAACAACAGACAGGACACCACAGTCTGCTCCTCCTGTATAATAATAATAATAATAACAGACAGGACACCACAGTCTGCTCCTCCTGTATAATAATAATAACAGACAGGACACCACAGTCTGCTCCTCCTGTATAATAATAACACAGGACACCACAGTCTGCTCCTCCTGTATAATAATAATAATAACAGACAGGACACCACAGTCTGCTCCTCCTGTATAATAATAACAGACAGGACACCACAGTCTGCTCCTCCTGTATAATAATACTAATAACAGACAGGACACCACAGTCTGCTCCTCCTGTATAATAATAATAATAACAGACAGGACACCACAGTCTGCTCCTCCTGTATAATAATAATAACAGACAGGACACCACAGTCTGCTCCTCCTGTATAATAATAATAATAACAGACAGGACACCACAGTCTGCTCCTCCTGTATAATAATAACAACAGACAGGACACCATAGTCTGCTCCTCCTGTATAATACTAATAACAGACAGGACACCACAGTCTGCTCCTCCTGTATAATAATACTAATAACAGACAGGACACCACAGTCTGCTCCTCCTGTATAATAATAATAACAGACAGGACACCACAGTCTGCTCCTCCTGTATAATAATAACAGACAGGACACCACAGTCTGCTCCTCCTGTATAATAATAATAATAATAACAGACAGGACACCACAGTCTGCTCCTCCTGTATAATAATAATAATAACAGACAGGACACCACAGTCTGCTCCTCCTGTATAATAATAATAATAATAACAGACAGGACACCACAGTCTGCTCCTCCTGTATAATAATAATAATAATAACAGACAGGACACCACAGTCTGCTCCTCCTGTATAATAATAATAATAACAGACAGGACACCACAGTCTGCTCCTCCTGTATAATAATAATAATAACAACAGACAGGACACCACAGTCTGCTCCTCCTGTATAATAATAACAGACAGGACACCACAGTCTGCTCCTCCTGTATAATAATAACAGACAGGACACCACAGTCTGCTCCTCCTGTATAATAATAACAGACAGGACACCACAGTCTGCTCCTCCTGTATAATAATAACAGACAGGACACCACAGTCTGCTCCTCCTGTATAATAATAACAGACAGGACACCACAGTCTGCTCCTCCTGTATAATAATAACAGACAGGACACCACAGTCTGCTCCTCCTGTATAATAATAATAATAATAACAGACAGGACACCACAGTCTGCTCCTCCTGTATAATAATAATAATAATAACAGACAGGACACCACAGTCTGCTCCTCCTGTATAATAATAATAATAACAGACAGGACACCACAGTCTGCTCCTCCTGTATAATAATAATAACAGACAGGACACCACAGTCTGCTCCTCCTGTATAATAATAACAGACAGGACACCACAGTCTGCTCCTCCTGTATAATAATAATAATAACAGAGAGGACACCACAGTCTGCTCCTCCTGTATAATAATAATAATAATAATAATAATAATAATAATAATAATAATAATAATAATGACAGGACACCACAGTCTGCTCCTCCTGTATAATAATAATAATAACAGACAGGACACCACAGTCTGCTCCTACTGTATAATAATAATAACAGACAGGACACCACAGTCTGCTCCTCCTGTATAATAATAATAACAGACAGGACACCACAGTCTGCTCCTCCTGTATAATAATAACAGACAGGACACCACAGTCTGCTCCTCCTGTATAATAATAATAATAATAACAGACAGGACACCACAGTCTGCTCCTCCTGTATAATAATAATAACAACAGACAGGACACCACAGTCTGCTCCTCCTGTATAATAATAATAATAATAATAACAGACAGGACACTACAGTCTGCTTCTCCTGTATAATAATAATAACAGACAGGACACCAGTCTGCTCCTCCTGTATAATAATAACAGACAGGACACCACAGTCTGCTCCTCCTGTATAATAATAATAATAACAGACAGGACACCACAGTCTGCTCCTCCTGTATAATAATAATAATAACAGACAGGACACCACAGTCTGCTCCTCCTGTATAATAATAATAATAATAATAATAACAGACAGGACACCACAGTCTGCTCCTCCTGTATAATAATAATAATAATAATAACAACAGACAGGACACCACAGTCTGCTCCTCCTGTATAATAATAATAACAGACATGACACCACAGTCTGCTCCTCCTGTATAATAATAATAACAGACAGGACACCACAGTCTGCTCCTCCTGTATAATAATAATAACAGACAGGACACCACAGTCTGCTCCTCCTGTATAATAATAATAATAACAGACAGGACACCACAGTCTGCTCCTCCTGTATAATAATAATAATAATAATAATAGACAGGACACCACAGTCTGCTCCTCCTGTATAATAATAATAATAATAATAACAGACAGGACACCACAGTCTGCTCCTCCTGTATAATAATAATAACAGACATGACACCACAGTCTGTTCCTCCTGTATAATAATAATAACAGACAGGACACCACAGTCTGCTCCTCCTGTATAATAATAACACAGGACACCACAGTCTGCTCCTCCTGTATAATAATAACACAGGACACCACAGTCTGCTCCTCCTGTATAATAATAATAATAACAGACAGGACACCACAGTCTGCTCCTCCTGTATAATAATAATAATAACAGACAGGACACCACAGTCTGCTCCTCCTGTATAATAATAATAATAACAGACAGGACACCACAGTCTGCTCCTCCTGTATAATAATAATAATAACAGACAGGACACCACAGTCTGCTCCTCCTGTATAATAATAATAATAACAGACAGGACACCACAGTCTGCTCCTCCTGTATAATAATAATAATAACAGACAGGACACCACAGTCTGCTCCTCCTGTATAATAATAATAATAACAGACAGGACACCACAGTCTGCTCCTCCTGTATAATAATAATAATAATAATAATAATAATAATAATAATAATAATAATAATAAGACAGGACACCACAGTCTGCTCCTCCTGTATAATAATAATAATAACAGACAGGACACCACAGTCTGCTCCTCCTGTATAATAATAATAATAATAACAGACAGGACACCACAGTCTGCTCCTCCTGTATAATAATAATAATAATAACAGACAGGACACCACAGTCTGCTCCTCCTGTATAATAATAATAATAATAACAGACAGGACACCACAGTCTGCTCCTCCTGTATAATAATAATAATAATAATAACAGACAGGACACCACAGTCTGCTCCTCCTGTATAATAATAATAATAACAGAGAGGACACCACAGTCTGCTCCTCCTGTATAATAATAATAATAACAGACAGGACACCACAGTCTGCTCCTCCTGTATAATAATAATAACAGACAGGACACCACAGTCTGCTCCTCCTGTATAATAATAACAGACAGGGCACCACAGTCTACTCCTCCTGTATAATAATAACAGACAGGACACCACAGTCTGCTCCTCCTGTATAATAATAATAATAACAGACAGGACACCACAGTCTGCTCCTCCTGTATAATAATAATAACAGATAGGACACCACAGTCTGCTCCTCCTGTATAATACTAATAACAGACAGGACACCACAGTCTGCTCCTCCTGTATAATAATAATAACAGACAGGACACCACAGTCTGCTCCTCCTGTATAATAATAATAACAGACAGGACACCACAGTCTGCTCCTCCTGTATAATAATAATAATAACAGACAGGACACCACAGTCTGCTCCTCCTGTATAATAATAATAATAACAGACAGGACACCACAGTCTGCTCCTCCTGTATAATAATAATAATAACAACAGACAGGACACCACAGTCTGCTCCTCCTGTATAATAATAATAACAGACAGGACACCACAGTCTGCTCCTCCTGTATAATAATAACAGACAGGACACCACAGTCTGCTCCTCCTGTATAATAATAATAACAACAGAGAGGACACCACAGTCTGCTCCTCCTGTATAATAATAATAATAATAATAATAATAATAATAATAATAAGACAGGACACCACAGTCTGCTCCTCCTGTATAATAATAATAACAGACAGGACACCACAGTCTGCTCCTCCTGTATAATAATAATAACAGACAGGGCACCACAGTCTACTCCTCCTGTATAATAATAATAATAACAGACAGGACACCACAGTCTGCTCCTCCTGTATAATAATAATAACAGACAGGACACCACAGTCTGCTCCTCCTGTATAATAATAATAACAGACAGGACACCACAGTCTGCTCCTCCTGTATAATAATAACAGACAGGACACCACAGTCTGCTCCTCCTGTATAATAATAATAATAACAGACAGGACACCACAGTCTGCTCCTCCTGTATAATAATAATAACAACAGACAGGACACCACAGTCTGCTCCTCCTGTATAATAATAATAATAATAACAGACAGGACACTACAGTCTGCTCCTCCTGTATAATAATAATAACAGACAGGACACCAGTCTGCTCCTCCTGTATAATAATAACAGACAGGACACCACAGTCTGCTCCTCCTGTATAATAATAATAATAACAGACAGGACACCACAGTCTGCTCCTCCTGTATAATAATAATAATAACAGACAGGACACCACAGTCTGCTCCTCCTGTATAATAATAATAATAATAATAATAACAGACAGGACACCACAGTCTGCTCCTCCTGTATAATAATAATAATAACAGACAGGACACCACAGTCTGCTCCTCCTGTATAATAATAATAACAGACATGACACCACAGTCTGCTCCTCCTGTATAATAATAATAACAGACAGGACACCACAGTCTGCTCCTCCTGTATAATAATAATAACAGACAGGACACCACAGTCTGCTCCTCCTGTATAATAATAATAACAGACAGGACACCACAGTCTGCTCCTCCTGTATAATAATAACAGACAGGACACCACAGTCTGCTCCTCCTGTATAATAATAATAATAACAGACAGGACACCACAGTCTGCTCCTCCTGTATAATAATAATAACAACAGACAGGACACCACAGTCTGCTCCTCCTGTATAATAATAATAATAATAACAACAGACAGGACACTACAGTCTGCTCCTCCTGTATAATAATAATAACAGACAGGACACCAGTCTGCTCCTCCTGTATAATAATAACAGACAGGACACCACAGTCTGCTCCTCCTGTATAATAATAATAAGAACAGACAGGACACCACAGTCTGCTCCTCCTGTATAATAATAATAATAACAGACAGGACACCACAGTCTGCTCCTCCTGTATAATAATAATAATAATAATAACAGACAGGACACCACAGTCTGCTCCTCCTGTATAATAATAATAATAACAGACAGGACACCACAGTCTGCTCCTCCTGTATAATAATAATAACAGACATGACACCACAGTCTGCTCCTCCTGTATAATAATAATAACAGACAGGACACCACAGTCTGCTCCTCCTGTATAATAATAATAATAACAGACAGGACACCACAGTCTGCTCCTCCTGTATAATAATAATAACAGACATGACACCACAGTCTGCTCCTCCTGTATAATAATAATAACAGACAGGACACCACAGTCTGCTCCTCCTGTATAATAATAATAATAACAGACAGGACACCACAGTCTGCTCCTCCTGTATAATAATAATAATAATAATAATAGACAGGACACCACAGTCTGCTCCTCCTGTATAATAATAATAATAATAACAGACAGGACACCACAGTCTGCTCCTCCTGTATAATAATAATAACAGACAGGACACCACAGTCTGCTCCTCCTGTATAATAATAACACAGGACACCACAGTCTGCTCCTCCTGTATAATAATAACACAGGACACCACAGTCTGCTCCTCCTGTATAATAATAATAATAACAGACAGGACACCACAGTCTGCTCCTCCTGTATTATAATAATAATAATAATAATAATAACAGACAGGACACCACAGTCTGCTCCTCCTGTATAATAATAATAACAGACAGGACACCACAGTCTGCTCCTCCTGTATAATAATAATAACAGACAGGACACCACAGTCTGCTCCTCCTGTATAATAATAATAACAGACAGGACACCACAGTCTGCTCCTCCTGTATAATAATAATAATAACAGACAGGACACCACAGTCTGCTCCTCCTGTATAATAATAATAATAATAACAGACAGGACACCACAGTCTGCTCCTCCTGTATAATAATAATAATAACAGACAGGACACCACAGTCTGCTCCTCCTGTATAATAATAATAATAACAGACAGGACACCACAGTCTGCTCCTCCTGTATAATAATAATAATAACAGACAGGACACCACAGTCTGCTCCTCCTGTATAATAATAATAATAATAATAACAGACAGGACACCACAGTCTGCTCCTCCTGTATAATAATAATAATAATAACAGACAGGACACCACAGTCTGCTCCTCCTGTATAATAATAATAATAACAGACAGGACACCACAGTCTGCTCCTCCTGTATAATAATAATAATAACAGACAGGACACCACAGTCTGCTCCTCCTGTATAATAATAATAATAACAGACAGGACACCACAGTCTGCTCCTCCTGTATAATAATAATAATAATAACAGACAGGACACCACAGTCTGCTCCTCCTGTATAATAATAATAATAATAACAACAGACAGGACACCACAGTCTGCTCCTCCTGTATAATAATAATAATAATAACAGACAGGACACCACAGTCTCCTCCTCCTGTATAATAATAATAATAACAGAGAGGACACCACAGTCTGCTCCTCCTGTATAATAATAATAATAACAGACAGGACACCACAGTCTGCTCCTCCTGTATAATAATAAAAACAGACAGGACACCACAGTCTGCTCCTCCTGTATAATAATAACAGACAGGGCACCACAGTCTACTCCTCCTGTATAATAATAACAGACAGGACACCACAGTCTGCTCCTCCTGTATAATAATAATAATAACAGACAGGACACCACAGTCTGCTCCTCCTGTATAATAATAATAACAGATAGGACACCACAGTCTGCTCCTCCTGTATAATACTAATAACAGACAGGACACCACAGTCTGCTCCTCCTGTATAATAATAATAACAGACAGGACACCACAGTCTGCTCCTCCTGTATAATAATAATAACAGACAGGACACCACAGTCTGCTCCTCCTGTATAATAATAATAATAACAGACAGGACACCACAGTCTGCTCCTCCTGTATAATAATAATAATAACAGACAGGACACCACAGTCTGCTCCTCCTGTATAATAATAATAATAATAACAGACAGGACACCACAGTCTGCTCCTCCTGTATAATAATAATAACAGACAGGACACCACAGTCTGCTCCTCCTGTATAATAATAACAGACAGGACACCACAGTCTGCTCCTCCTGTATAATAATAATAATAACAGACAGGACACCACAGTCTGCTCCTCCTGTATAATAATAATAATAACAGACAGGACACCACAGTCTGCTCCTCCTGTATAATAATAATAACAGACAGGACACCACAGTCTGCTCCTCCTGTATAATAATAATAATAACAGACAGGACACCACAGTCTGCTCCTCCTGTATAATAATAATAACAGACAGGACACCACAGTCTGCTCCTCCTGAATAATAATAATAATAACAGACAGGACACCACAGTCTGCTCCTCCTGTATAATAATAACAGACAGGACACCACAGTCTGCTCCTCCTGTATAATAATAATAATAACAGACAGGACACCACAGTCTGCTCCTCCTGTATAATAATACTAATAACAGACAGGACACCACAGTCTGCTCCTCCTGTATAATAATAATAATAACAGACAGGGCACCACAGTCTACTCCTCCTGTATAATAATAACAGACAGGACACCACAGTCTGCTCCTCCTGTATAATAATAATAATAACAGACAGGACACCACAGTCTGCTCCTCCTGTATAATAATACTAATAACAGACAGGACACCACAGTCTGCTCCTCCTGTATAATAATAATAACAGACAGGACACCACAGTCTGCTCCTCCTGTATAATAATAATAACAACAGACAGGACACCACAGTCTGCTCCTCCTGTATGATAATAATAACAACAGACAGGACACCACAGTCTGCTCCTCCTGTATAATAATAATAATAATAATAACAGACAGGACACCACAGTCTGCTCCTCCTGTATAATAATAATAATAATAATAACAGACAGGACACCACAGTCTGCTCCTCCTGTATAATAATAATAACAGACAGGACACCACAGTCTGCTCCTCCTGTATAATAATAACAGACAGGACACCACAGTCTGCTCCTCCTGTATAATAATAATAATAACAGACAGGACACCACAGTCTGCTCCTCCTGTATAATAATAATAATAATAATAACAGACAGGACACCAGAGTCTGCTCCTCCTGTATAATAATAACAGACAGGACACCGCAGTCTGCTCCTCCTTTATAATAATACTAATAACAGACAGGACACCACAGTCTGCTCCTCCTGTATAATAATAATAACAGACAGGACACCACAGTCTGCTCCTCCTGTATAATAATAATAATAACAGACAGGACACCACAGTCTGCTCCTCCTGTATAATAATAATAATAACAGAGAGGACACCACAGTCTGCTCCTCCTGTATAATAATAATAATAACAGACAGGACACCACAGTCTGCTCCTCCTGTATAATAATAATAATAACAGACAGGACACCACAGTCTGCTCCTCCTGTATAATAATAACAGACAGGGCACCACAGTCTACTCCTCCTGTATAATAATAACAGACAGGACACCACAGTCTACTCCTCTTGTATAATAATAATAATAATAACAGACAGGACACCACAGTCTGCTCCTCCTGTATAATAATACTAATAACAGACAGGACACCACAGTCTGCTCCTCCTGTATAATAATACTAATAACAGACAGGACACCACAGTCTGCTCCTCCTGTATAATAATACTAATAACAGACAGGACACCACAGTCTGCTCCTCCTGTATAATAATAATAACAGACAGGACACCACAGTCTGCTCCTCCTGTATAATAATAATAACAGACAGGACACCACAGTCTGCTCCTCCTGTATAATAATAATAATAATAACAGACAGGACACCACAGTCTGCTCCTCCTGTATAATAATAATAATAATAATAACAGACAGGACACCACAGTCTGCTCCTCCTGTATAATAATAACAGACAGGACACCACAGTCTGCTCCTCCTGTATAATAATAATAATAACAGACAGGAAACCACAGTCTGCTCCTCCTGTATAATAATAATAACAGACAGGACACCAGAGTCTGCTCCTCCTGTATAATAATAATAATAACAGACAGGACACCACAGTCTGCTCCTCCTGTATAATAATAATAATAATAATAACAGACAGGACACCACAGTCTGCTCCTCCTGTATAATAATACTAATAACAGACAGGACACCACAGTCTGCTCCTCCTGTATAATAATAATAACAGACAGGACACCACAGTTTGCTCCTCCTGTATAATAATAATAATAACAGACAGGACACCACAGTCTGCTCCTCCTGTATAATAATAATAATAATAATAACAGAGAGGACACCACAGTCTGCTCCTCCTGTATAATAATAATAATAACAGACAGGACACCACAGTCTGCTCCTCCTGTATAATAATAATAATAACAGACAGGACACCACAGTCTGCTCCTCCTGTATAATAATAACAGACAGGGCACCACAGTCTACTCCTCCTGTATAATAATAACAGACAGGACACCACAGTCTGCTCCTCCTGTATAATAATAATAATAATAACAGACAGGACACCACAGTCTGCTCCTCCTGTATAATAATACTAATAACAGACAGGACACCACAGTCTGCTCCTCCTGTATAATAATACTAATAACAGACAGGACACCACAGTCTGCTCCTCCTGTATAATAATACTAATAACAGACAGGACACCACAGTCTGCTCCTCCTGTATAATAATACTAATAACAGACAGGACACCACAGTCTGCTCCTCCTGTATAATAATAATAACAGACAGGACACCACAGTCTGCTCCTCCTGTATAATAATAATAATAACAGGCAGGACACCACAGTCTGCTCCTCCTGTATAATAATAATAATAACAGACAGGACACCACAGTCTGCTCCTCCTGTATAATAATAATAATAACAGACAGGACACCACAGTCTGCTCCTCCTGTATAATAATAATAATAACAGACAGGACACCACAGTCTGCTCCTCCTGTATAATAATAATAATAACAGACAGGACACCACAGTCTGCTCCTCCTGTATAATAATACTAATAACAGACAGGACACCACAGTCTGCTCCTCCTGTATAATAATAATAATAACAGACAGGGCACCACAGTCTGCTCCTCCTGTATAATAATAATAATAATAATAATAATAATAGACAGGACACCACAGTCTGCTCCTCCTGTATAATAATAATAATAATAATAATAATAATAGACAGGACACCACAGTCTGCTCCTCCTGTATAATAATAATAATAATAACAGACAGGACACCACAGTCTGCTCCTCCTGTATAATAATAATAACAGACATGACACCACAGTCTGTTCCTCCTGTATAATAATAATAACAGACAGGACACCACAGTCTGCTCCTCCTGTATAATAATAACACAGGACACCACAGTCTGCTCCTCCTGTATAATAATAACACAGGACACCACAGTCTGCTCCTCCTGTATAATAATAATAATAACAGACAGGACACCACAGTCTGCTCCTCCTGTATTATAATAATAATAATAATAATAATAACAGACAGGACACCACAGTCTGCTCCTCCTGTATAATAATAATAACAGACAGGACACCACAGTCTGCTCCTCCTGTATAATAATAATAACAGACAGGACACCACAGTCTGCTCCTCCTGTATAATAATAATAACAGACAGGACACCACAGTCTGCTCCTCCTGTATAATAATAATAATAACAGACAGGACACCACAGTCTGCTCCTCCTGTATAATAATAATAATAATAACAGACAGGACACCACAGTCTGCTCCTCCTGTATAATAATAATAATAACAGACAGGACACCACAGTCTGCTCCTCCTGTATAATAATAATAATAACAGACAGGACACCACAGTCTGCTCCTCCTGTATAATAATAATAATAACAGACAGGACACCACAGTCTGCTCCTCCTGTATAATAATAATAATAATAATAACAGACAGGACACCACAGTCTGCTCCTCCTGTATAATAATAATAATAATAACAGACAGGACACCACAGTCTGCTCCTCCTGTATAATAATAATAATAACAGACAGGACACCACAGTCTGCTCCTCCTGTATAATAATAATAATAACAGACAGGACACCACAGTCTGCTCCTCCTGTATAATAATAATAATAACAGACAGGACACCACAGTCTGCTCCTCCTGTATAATAATAATAATAATAACAGACAGGACACCACAGTCTGCTCCTCCTGTATAATAATAATAATAATAACAACAGACAGGACACCACAGTCTGCTCCTCCTGTATAATAATAATAATAATAACAGACAGGACACCACAGTCTCCTCCTCCTGTATAATAATAATAATAACAGAGAGGACACCACAGTCTGCTCCTCCTGTATAATAATAATAATAACAGACAGGACACCACAGTCTGCTCCTCCTGTATAATAATAAAAACAGACAGGACACCACAGTCTGCTCCTCCTGTATAATAATAACAGACAGGGCACCACAGTCTACTCCTCCTGTATAATAATAACAGACAGGACACCACAGTCTGCTCCTCCTGTATAATAATAATAATAACAGACAGGACACCACAGTCTGCTCCTCCTGTATAATAATAATAACAGATAGGACACCACAGTCTGCTCCTCCTGTATAATACTAATAACAGACAGGACACCACAGTCTGCTCCTCCTGTATAATAATAATAACAGACAGGACACCACAGTCTGCTCCTCCTGTATAATAATAATAACAGACAGGACACCACAGTCTGCTCCTCCTGTATAATAATAATAATAACAGACAGGACACCACAGTCTGCTCCTCCTGTATAATAATAATAATAACAGACAGGACACCACAGTCTGCTCCTCCTGTATAATAATAATAATAACAGACAGGACACCACAGTCTGCTCCTCCTGTATAATAATAATAACAGACAGGACACCACAGTCTGCTCCTCCTGTATAATAATAACAGACAGGACACCACAGTCTGCTCCTCCTGTATAATAATAATAATAACAGACAGGACACCACAGTCTGCTCCTCCTGTATAATAATAATAATAACAGACAGGACACCACAGTCTGCTCCTCCTGTATAATAATAATAACAGACAGGACACCACAGTCTGCTCCTCCTGTATAATAATAATAATAACAGACAGGACACCACAGTCTGCTCCTCCTGTATAATAATAATAACAGACAGGACACCACAGTCTGCTCCTCCTGAATAATAATAATAATAACAGACAGGACACCACAGTCTGCTCCTCCTGTATAATAATAACAGACAGGACACCACAGTCTGCTCCTCCTGTATAATAATAATAATAACAGACAGGACACCACAGTCTGCTCCTCCTGTATAATAATACTAATAACAGACAGGACACCACAGTCTGCTCCTCCTGTATAATAATAATAATAACAGACAGGGCACCACAGTCTACTCCTCCTGTATAATAATAACAGACAGGACACCACAGTCTGCTCCTCCTGTATAATAATAATAATAACAGACAGGACACCACAGTCTGCTCCTCCTGTATAATAATACTAATAACAGACAGGACACCACAGTCTGCTCCTCCTGTATAATAATAATAACAGACAGGACACCACAGTCTGCTCCTCCTGTATAATAATAATAACAACAGACAGGACACCACAGTCTGCTCCTCCTGTATGATAATAATAACAACAGACAGGACACCACAGTCTGCTCCTCCTGTATAATAATAATAATAATAATAACAGACAGGACACCACAGTCTGCTCCTCCTGTATAATAATAATAATAATAATAACAGACAGGACACCACAGTCTGCTCCTCCTGTATAATAATAATAATAACAGACAGGACACCACAGTCTGCTCCTCCTGTATAATAATAATAACAGACAGGACACCACAGTCTGCTCCTCCTGTATAATAATAATAACAGACAGGACACCACAGTCTGCTCCTCCTGTATAATAATAACAGACAGGACACCACAGTCTGCTCCTCCTGTATAATAATAATAATAACAGACAGGACACCACAGTCTGCTCCTCCTGTATAATAATAATAATAATAATAACAGACAGGACACCAGAGTCTGCTCCTCCTGTATAATAATAACAGACAGGACACCACAGTCTGCTCCTCCTTTATAATAATACTAATAACAGACAGGACACCACAGTCTGCTCCTCCTGTATAATAATAATAACAGACAGGACACCACAGTCTGCTCCTCCTGTATAATAATAATAATAACAGACAGGACACCACAGTCTGCTCCTCCTGTATAATAATAATAATAACAGAGAGGACACCACAGTCTGCTCCTCCTGTATAATAATAATAATAACAGACAGGACACCACAGTCTGCTCCTCCTGTATAATAATAATAATAACAGACAGGACACCACAGTCTGCTCCTCCTGTATAATAATAACAGACAGGGCACCACAGTCTACTCCTCCTGTATAATAATAACAGACAGGACACCACAGTCTACTCCTCTTGTATAATAATAATAATAATAACAGACAGGACACCACAGTCTGCTCCTCCTGTATAATAATACTAATAACAGACAGGACACCACAGTCTGCTCCTCCTGTATAATAATACTAATAACAGACAGGACACCACAGTCTGCTCCTCCTGTATAATAATACTAATAACAGACAGGACACCACAGTCTGCTCCTCCTGTATAATAATAATAACAGACAGGACACCACAGTCTGCTCCTCCTGTATAATAATAATAACAGACAGGACACCACAGTCTGCTCCTCCTGTATAATAATAATAATAATAATAACAGACAGGACACCACAGTCTGCTCCTCCTGTATAATAATAATAATAATAATAATAACAGACAGGACACCACAGTCTGCTCCTCCTGTATAATAATAACAGACAGGACACCACAGTCTGCTCCTCCTGTATAATAATAATAATAACAGACAGGAAACCACAGTCTGCTCCTCCTGTATAATAATAATAACAGACAGGACACCAGAGTCTGCTCCTCCTGTATAATAATAATAATAACAGACAGGACACCACAGTCTGCTCCTCCTGTATAATAATAATAATAATAATAACAGACAGGACACCACAGTCTGCTCCTCCTGTATAATAATACTAATAACAGACAGGACACCACAGTCTGCTCCTCCTGTATAATAATAATAACAGACAGGACACCACAGTTTGCTCCTCCTGTATAATAATAATAATAACAGACAGGACACCACAGTCTGCTCCTCCTGTATAATAATAATAATAATAATAACAGAGAGGACACCACAGTCTGCTCCTCCTGTATAATAATAATAATAACAGACAGGACACCACAGTCTGCTCCTCCTGTATAATAATAATAATAACAGACAGGACACCACAGTCTGCTCCTCCTGTATAATAATAATAATAACAGACAGGACACCACAGTCTGCTCCTCCTGTATAATAATAATAATAATAATAATAGACAGGACACCACAGTCTGCTCCTCCTGTATAATAATAATAATAATAACAGACAGGACACCACAGTCTGCTCCTCCTGTATAATAATAATAACAGACAGGACACCACAGTCTGCTCCTCCTGTATAATAATAACACAGGACACCACAGTCTGCTCCTCCTGTATAATAATAACACAGGACACCACAGTCTGCTCCTCCTGTATAATAATAATAATAACAGACAGGACACCACAGTCTGCTCCTCCTGTATTATAATAATAATAATAATAATAATAACAGACAGGACACCACAGTCTGCTCCTCCTGTATAATAATAATAACAGACAGGACACCACAGTCTGCTCCTCCTGTATAATAATAATAACAGACAGGACACCACAGTCTGCTCCTCCTGTATAATAATAATAACAGACAGGACACCACAGTCTGCTCCTCCTGTATAATAATAATAATAACAGACAGGACACCACAGTCTGCTCCTCCTGTATAATAATAATAATAATAACAGACAGGACACCACAGTCTGCTCCTCCTGTATAATAATAATAATAACAGACAGGACACCACAGTCTGCTCCTCCTGTATAATAATAATAATAACAGACAGGACACCACAGTCTGCTCCTCCTGTATAATAATAATAATAACAGACAGGACACCACAGTCTGCTCCTCCTGTATAATAATAATAATAATAATAACAGACAGGACACCACAGTCTGCTCCTCCTGTATAATAATAATAATAATAACAGACAGGACACCACAGTCTGCTCCTCCTGTATAATAATAATAATAACAGACAGGACACCACAGTCTGCTCCTCCTGTATAATAATAATAATAACAGACAGGACACCACAGTCTGCTCCTCCTGTATAATAATAATAATAACAGACAGGACACCACAGTCTGCTCCTCCTGTATAATAATAATAATAATAACAGACAGGACACCACAGTCTGCTCCTCCTGTATAATAATAATAATAATAACAACAGACAGGACACCACAGTCTGCTCCTCCTGTATAATAATAATAATAATAACAGACAGGACACCACAGTCTCCTCCTCCTGTATAATAATAATAATAACAGAGAGGACACCACAGTCTGCTCCTCCTGTATAATAATAATAATAACAGACAGGACACCACAGTCTGCTCCTCCTGTATAATAATAAAAACAGACAGGACACCACAGTCTGCTCCTCCTGTATAATAATAACAGACAGGGCACCACAGTCTACTCCTCCTGTATAATAATAACAGACAGGACACCACAGTCTGCTCCTCCTGTATAATAATAATAATAACAGACAGGACACCACAGTCTGCTCCTCCTGTATAATAATAATAACAGATAGGACACCACAGTCTGCTCCTCCTGTATAATACTAATAACAGACAGGACACCACAGTCTGCTCCTCCTGTATAATAATAATAACAGACAGGACACCACAGTCTGCTCCTCCTGTATAATAATAATAACAGACAGGACACCACAGTCTGCTCCTCCTGTATAATAATAATAATAACAGACAGGACACCACAGTCTGCTCCTCCTGTATAATAATAATAATAACAGACAGGACACCACAGTCTGCTCCTCCTGTATAATAATAATAATAACAGACAGGACACCACAGTCTGCTCCTCCTGTATAATAATAATAACAGACAGGACACCACAGTCTGCTCCTCCTGTATAATAATAACAGACAGGACACCACAGTCTGCTCCTCCTGTATAATAATAATAATAACAGACAGGACACCACAGTCTGCTCCTCCTGTATAATAATAATAATAACAGACAGGACACCACAGTCTGCTCCTCCTGTATAATAATAATAACAGACAGGACACCACAGTCTGCTCCTCCTGTATAATAATAATAATAACAGACAGGACACCACAGTCTGCTCCTCCTGTATAATAATAATAACAGACAGGACACCACAGTCTGCTCCTCCTGAATAATAATAATAATAACAGACAGGACACCACAGTCTGCTCCTCCTGTATAATAATAACAGACAGGACACCACAGTCTGCTCCTCCTGTATAATAATAATAATAACAGACAGGACACCACAGTCTGCTCCTCCTGTATAATAATACTAATAACAGACAGGACACCACAGTCTGCTCCTCCTGTATAATAATAATAATAACAGACAGGGCACCACAGTCTACTCCTCCTGTATAATAATAACAGACAGGACACCACAGTCTGCTCCTCCTGTATAATAATAATAATAACAGACAGGACACCACAGTCTGCTCCTCCTGTATAATAATACTAATAACAGACAGGACACCACAGTCTGCTCCTCCTGTATAATAATAATAACAGACAGGACACCACAGTCTGCTCCTCCTGTATAATAATAATAACAACAGACAGGACACCACAGTCTGCTCCTCCTGTATGATAATAATAACAACAGACAGGACACCACAGTCTGCTCCTCCTGTATAATAATAATAATAATAATAACAGACAGGACACCACAGTCTGCTCCTCCTGTATAATAATAATAATAATAATAACAGACAGGACACCACAGTCTGCTCCTCCTGTATAATAATAATAACAGACAGGACACCACAGTCTGCTCCTCCTGTATAATAATAACAGACAGGACACCACAGTCTGCTCCTCCTGTATAATAATAATAATAACAGACAGGACACCACAGTCTGCTCCTCCTGTATAATAATAATAATAATAATAACAGACAGGACACCAGAGTCTGCTCCTCCTGTATAATAATAACAGACAGGACACCGCAGTCTGCTCCTCCTTTATAATAATACTAATAACAGACAGGACACCACAGTCTGCTCCTCCTGTATAATAATAATAACAGACAGGACACCACAGTCTGCTCCTCCTGTATAATAATAATAATAACAGACAGGACACCACAGTCTGCTCCTCCTGTATAATAATAATAATAACAGAGAGGACACCACAGTCTGCTCCTCCTGTATAATAATAATAATAACAGACAGGACACCACAGTCTGCTCCTCCTGTATAATAATAATAATAACAGACAGGACACCACAGTCTGCTCCTCCTGTATAATAATAACAGACAGGGCACCACAGTCTACTCCTCCTGTATAATAATAACAGACAGGACACCACAGTCTACTCCTCTTGTATAATAATAATAATAATAACAGACAGGACACCACAGTCTGCTCCTCCTGTATAATAATACTAATAACAGACAGGACACCACAGTCTGCTCCTCCTGTATAATAATACTAATAACAGACAGGACACCACAGTCTGCTCCTCCTGTATAATAATACTAATAACAGACAGGACACCACAGTCTGCTCCTCCTGTATAATAATAATAACAGACAGGACACCACAGTCTGCTCCTCCTGTATAATAATAATAACAGACAGGACACCACAGTCTGCTCCTCCTGTATAATAATAATAATAATAACAGACAGGACACCACAGTCTGCTCCTCCTGTATAATAATAATAATAATAATAACAGACAGGACACCACAGTCTGCTCCTCCTGTATAATAATAACAGACAGGACACCACAGTCTGCTCCTCCTGTATAATAATAATAATAACAGACAGGAAACCACAGTCTGCTCCTCCTGTATAATAATAATAACAGACAGGACACCAGAGTCTGCTCCTCCTGTATAATAATAATAATAACAGACAGGACACCACAGTCTGCTCCTCCTGTATAATAATAATAATAATAATAACAGACAGGACACCACAGTCTGCTCCTCCTGTATAATAATACTAATAACAGACAGGACACCACAGTCTGCTCCTCCTGTATAATAATAATAACAGACAGGACACCACAGTTTGCTCCTCCTGTATAATAATAATAATAACAGACAGGACACCACAGTCTGCTCCTCCTGTATAATAATAATAATAATAATAACAGAGAGGACACCACAGTCTGCTCCTCCTGTATAATAATAATAATAACAGACAGGACACCACAGTCTGCTCCTCCTGTATAATAATAATAATAACAGACAGGACACCACAGTCTGCTCCTCCTGTATAATAATAACAGACAGGGCACCACAGTCTACTCCTCCTGTATAATAATAACAGACAGGACACCACAGTCTGCTCCTCCTGTATAATAATAATAATAATAACAGACAGGACACCACAGTCTGCTCCTCCTGTATAATAATACTAATAACAGACAGGACACCACAGTCTGCTCCTCCTGTATAATAATACTAATAACAGACAGGACACCACAGTCTGCTCCTCCTGTATAATAATACTAATAACAGACAGGACACCACAGTCTGCTCCTCCTGTATAATAATACTAATAACAGACAGGACACCACAGTCTGCTCCTCCTGTATAATAATAATAACAGACAGGACACCACAGTCTGCTCCTCCTGTATAATAATAATAATAACAGGCAGGACACCACAGTCTGCTCCTCCTGTATAATAATAATAATAACAGACAGGACACCACAGTCTGCTCCTCCTGTATAATAATAATAATAACAGACAGGACACCACAGTCTGCTCCTCCTGTATAATAATAATAATAACAGACAGGACACCACAGTCTGCTCCTCCTGTATAATAATAATAATAACAGACAGGACACCACAGTCTGCTCCTCCTGTATAATAATACTAATAACAGACAGGACACCACAGTCTGCTCCTCCTGTATAATAATAATAATAACAGACAGGGCACCACAGTCTGCTCCTCCTGTATAATAATAATAATAATAATAATAATAATAGACAGGACACCACAGTCTGCTCCTCCTGTATAATAATAATAATAATAATAATAATAGACAGGACACCACAGTCTGCTCCTCCTGTATAATAATAATAATAATAACAGACAGGACACCACAGTCTGCTCCTCCTGTATAATAATAATAACAGACATGACACCACAGTCTGTTCCTCCTGTATAATAATAATAACAGACAGGACACCACAGTCTGCTCCTCCTGTATAATAATAACACAGGACACCACAGTCTGCTCCTCCTGTATAATAATAACACAGGACACCACAGTCTGCTCCTCCTGTATAATAATAATAATAACAGACAGGACACCACAGTCTGCTCCTCCTGTATTATAATAATAATAATAATAATAATAACAGACAGGACACCACAGTCTGCTCCTCCTGTATAATAATAATAACAGACAGGACACCACAGTCTGCTCCTCCTGTATAATAATAATAACAGACAGGACACCACAGTCTGCTCCTCCTGTATAATAATAATAACAGACAGGACACCACAGTCTGCTCCTCCTGTATAATAATAATAATAACAGACAGGACACCACAGTCTGCTCCTCCTGTATAATAATAATAATAATAACAGACAGGACACCACAGTCTGCTCCTCCTGTATAATAATAATAATAACAGACAGGACACCACAGTCTGCTCCTCCTGTATAATAATAATAATAACAGACAGGACACCACAGTCTGCTCCTCCTGTATAATAATAATAATAACAGACAGGACACCACAGTCTGCTCCTCCTGTATAATAATAATAATAATAATAACAGACAGGACACCACAGTCTGCTCCTCCTGTATAATAATAATAATAATAACAGACAGGACACCACAGTCTGCTCCTCCTGTATAATAATAATAATAACAGACAGGACACCACAGTCTGCTCCTCCTGTATAATAATAATAATAACAGACAGGACACCACAGTCTGCTCCTCCTGTATAATAATAATAATAACAGACAGGACACCACAGTCTGCTCCTCCTGTATAATAATAATAATAATAACAGACAGGACACCACAGTCTGCTCCTCCTGTATAATAATAATAATAATAACAACAGACAGGACACCACAGTCTGCTCCTCCTGTATAATAATAATAATAATAACAGACAGGACACCACAGTCTCCTCCTCCTGTATAATAATAATAATAACAGAGAGGACACCACAGTCTGCTCCTCCTGTATAATAATAATAATAACAGACAGGACACCACAGTCTGCTCCTCCTGTATAATAATAAAAACAGACAGGACACCACAGTCTGCTCCTCCTGTATAATAATAACAGACAGGGCACCACAGTCTACTCCTCCTGTATAATAATAACAGACAGGACACCACAGTCTGCTCCTCCTGTATAATAATAATAATAACAGACAGGACACCACAGTCTGCTCCTCCTGTATAATAATAATAACAGATAGGACACCACAGTCTGCTCCTCCTGTATAATACTAATAACAGACAGGACACCACAGTCTGCTCCTCCTGTATAATAATAATAACAGACAGGACACCACAGTCTGCTCCTCCTGTATAATAATAATAACAGACAGGACACCACAGTCTGCTCCTCCTGTATAATAATAATAATAACAGACAGGACACCACAGTCTGCTCCTCCTGTATAATAATAATAATAACAGACAGGACACCACAGTCTGCTCCTCCTGTATAATAATAATAATAACAGACAGGACACCACAGTCTGCTCCTCCTGTATAATAATAATAACAGACAGGACACCACAGTCTGCTCCTCCTGTATAATAATAACAGACAGGACACCACAGTCTGCTCCTCCTGTATAATAATAATAATAACAGACAGGACACCACAGTCTGCTCCTCCTGTATAATAATAATAATAACAGACAGGACACCACAGTCTGCTCCTCCTGTATAATAATAATAACAGACAGGACACCACAGTCTGCTCCTCCTGTATAATAATAATAATAACAGACAGGACACCACAGTCTGCTCCTCCTGTATAATAATAATAACAGACAGGACACCACAGTCTGCTCCTCCTGAATAATAATAATAATAACAGACAGGACACCACAGTCTGCTCCTCCTGTATAATAATAACAGACAGGACACCACAGTCTGCTCCTCCTGTATAATAATAATAATAACAGACAGGACACCACAGTCTGCTCCTCCTGTATAATAATACTAATAACAGACAGGACACCACAGTCTGCTCCTCCTGTATAATAATAATAATAACAGACAGGGCACCACAGTCTACTCCTCCTGTATAATAATAACAGACAGGACACCACAGTCTGCTCCTCCTGTATAATAATAATAATAACAGACAGGACACCACAGTCTGCTCCTCCTGTATAATAATACTAATAACAGACAGGACACCACAGTCTGCTCCTCCTGTATAATAATAATAACAGACAGGACACCACAGTCTGCTCCTCCTGTATAATAATAATAACAACAGACAGGACACCACAGTCTGCTCCTCCTGTATGATAATAATAACAACAGACAGGACACCACAGTCTGCTCCTCCTGTATAATAATAATAATAATAATAACAGACAGGACACCACAGTCTGCTCCTCCTGTATAATAATAATAATAATAATAACAGACAGGACACCACAGTCTGCTCCTCCTGTATAATAATAATAATAACAGACAGGACACCACAGTCTGCTCCTCCTGTATAATAATAATAACAGACAGGACACCACAGTCTGCTCCTCCTGTATAATAATAATAACAGACAGGACACCACAGTCTGCTCCTCCTGTATAATAATAACAGACAGGACACCACAGTCTGCTCCTCCTGTATAATAATAATAATAACAGACAGGACACCACAGTCTGCTCCTCCTGTATAATAATAATAATAATAATAACAGACAGGACACCAGAGTCTGCTCCTCCTGTATAATAATAACAGACAGGACACCACAGTCTGCTCCTCCTTTATAATAATACTAATAACAGACAGGACACCACAGTCTGCTCCTCCTGTATAATAATAATAACAGACAGGACACCACAGTCTGCTCCTCCTGTATAATAATAATAATAACAGACAGGACACCACAGTCTGCTCCTCCTGTATAATAATAATAATAACAGAGAGGACACCACAGTCTGCTCCTCCTGTATAATAATAATAATAACAGACAGGACACCACAGTCTGCTCCTCCTGTATAATAATAATAATAACAGACAGGACACCACAGTCTGCTCCTCCTGTATAATAATAACAGACAGGGCACCACAGTCTACTCCTCCTGTATAATAATAACAGACAGGACACCACAGTCTACTCCTCTTGTATAATAATAATAATAATAACAGACAGGACACCACAGTCTGCTCCTCCTGTATAATAATACTAATAACAGACAGGACACCACAGTCTGCTCCTCCTGTATAATAATACTAATAACAGACAGGACACCACAGTCTGCTCCTCCTGTATAATAATACTAATAACAGACAGGACACCACAGTCTGCTCCTCCTGTATAATAATAATAACAGACAGGACACCACAGTCTGCTCCTCCTGTATAATAATAATAACAGACAGGACACCACAGTCTGCTCCTCCTGTATAATAATAATAATAATAATAACAGACAGGACACCACAGTCTGCTCCTCCTGTATAATAATAATAATAATAATAATAACAGACAGGACACCACAGTCTGCTCCTCCTGTATAATAATAACAGACAGGACACCACAGTCTGCTCCTCCTGTATAATAATAATAATAACAGACAGGAAACCACAGTCTGCTCCTCCTGTATAATAATAATAACAGACAGGACACCAGAGTCTGCTCCTCCTGTATAATAATAATAATAACAGACAGGACACCACAGTCTGCTCCTCCTGTATAATAATAATAATAATAATAACAGACAGGACACCACAGTCTGCTCCTCCTGTATAATAATACTAATAACAGACAGGACACCACAGTCTGCTCCTCCTGTATAATAATAATAACAGACAGGACACCACAGTTTGCTCCTCCTGTATAATAATAATAATAACAGACAGGACACCACAGTCTGCTCCTCCTGTATAATAATAATAATAATAATAACAGAGAGGACACCACAGTCTGCTCCTCCTGTATAATAATAATAATAACAGACAGGACACCACAGTCTGCTCCTCCTGTATAATAATAATAATAACAGACAGGACACCACAGTCTGCTCCTCCTGTATAATAATAACAGACAGGGCACCACAGTCTACTCCTCCTGTATAATAATAACAGACAGGACACCACAGTCTGCTCCTCCTGTATAATAATAATAATAATAACAGACAGGACACCACAGTCTGCTCCTCCTGTATAATAATACTAATAACAGACAGGACACCACAGTCTGCTCCTCCTGTATAATAATACTAATAACAGACAGGACACCACAGTCTGCTCCTCCTGTATAATAATACTAATAACAGACAGGACACCACAGTCTGCTCCTCCTGTATAATAATACTAATAACAGACAGGACACCACAGTCTGCTCCTCCTGTATAATAATAATAACAGACAGGACACCACAGTCTGCTCCTCCTGTATAATAATAATAATAACAGGCAGGACACCACAGTCTGCTCCTCCTGTATAATAATAATAATAACAGACAGGACACCACAGTCTGCTCCTCCTGTATAATAATAATAACAGACAGGACACCACAGTCTGCTCCTCCTGTATAATAATAATAATAACAGACAGGACACCACAGTCTGCTCCTCCTGTATAATAATAATAATAACAGACAGGACACCACAGTCTGCTCCTCCTGTATAATAATACTAATAACAGACAGGACACCACAGTCTGCTCCTCCTGTATAATAATAATAATAATAACAGACAGGACACCACAGTCTGCTCCTCCTGTATAATAATAATAATAATAATAATAACAGACAGGACACCACAGTCTGCTCCTCCTGTATAATAATAATAACAGACAGGACACCACAGTCTGCTCCTCCTGTATAATAATAACAGACAGGACACCACAGTCTGCTCCTCCTGTATAATAATAATAATAACAGACAGGAAACCACAGTCTGCTCCTCCTGTATAATAATAATAACAGACAGGACACCAGAGTCTGCTCCTCCTGTATAATAATAATAATAACAGACAGGACACCACAGTCTGCTCCTCCTGTATAATAATAATAATAATAATAACAGACAGGACACCACAGTCTGCTCCTCCTGTATAATAATAATAATAATAACAGAGAGGACACCACAGTCTGCTCCTCCTGTATAATAATAATAACAGACAGGACACCACAGTCTGCTCCTCCTGTATAATAATAATAATAACAGACAGGACACCACAGTCTGCTCCTCCTGTATAATAATAATAACAGACAGGACACCACAGTCTGCTCCTCCTGTATAATAATAATAATAACAGACAGGACACCACAGTCTGCTCCTCCTGTATAATAATAATAATAATAACAGACAGGACACCACAGTCTGCTCCTCCTGTATAATAATAATAATAACAGAGAGGACACCACAGTCTGCTCCTCCTGTATAATAATAATAATAACAGAGAGGACACCACAGTCTGCTCCTCCTGTATAATAATAATAATAATAACAGACAGGACACCACAGTCTGCTCCTCCTGTATAATAATAATAATAATAATAACAGACAGGACACCACAGTCTGCTCCTCCTGTATAATAATAACAGACAGGACACCACAGTCTGCCCCTCCTGTATAATAATAATAATAACAGGCAGGACACCACAGTCTGCTCCTCCTGTATAATAATAATAATAACAGACAGGACACCACAGTCTGCTCCTCCTGTATAATAATAATAATAACAGACAGGACACCACAGTCTGCTCCTCCTGTATAATAATAATAACAGACAGGACACCACAGTCTGCTCCTCCTGTATAATAATAATAATAGACAGGACACCACAGTCTGCTCCTCCTGTATAATAATAATAATAACAGACAGGACACCACAGTCTGCTCCTCCTGTATAATAATAATAACAGACAGGACACCACAGTCTGCTCCTCCTGTATAATAATAATAACAGACAGGACACCACAGTCTGCTCCTCCTGTATAATAATAATAATAACAGACAGGACACCACAGTCTGCTCCTCCTGTATAATAATAATAACAGACAGGACACCACAGTCTGCTCCTCCTGTATAATAATAATAATAACAGACAGGACACCACAGTCTGCTCCTCCTGTATAATAAGAATAATAACAGAGAGGACACCACAGTCTGCTCCTCCTGTATAATAATAATAATAACAGACAGGACACCACAGTCTGCTCCTCCTGTACAATAATAATAATAACAGACAGGACACCACAGTCTGCTCCTCCTGTATAATAATAACAGACAGGACACCACAGTCTGCTCCTCCTGTATAATAATAACAGACAGGACACCACAGTCTACTCCTCCTGTATAATAATAACAGACAGGACACCACAGTCTGCTCCTCCTGTATAATAATAATAATAATAATAATAATAATAATAATAATAATAACAGACAGGACACCACAGTCTGCTCCTCCTGTATAATAATAATAACAGACAGGACACCACAGTTTGCTCCTCCTGTATAATAATAATAATAACAGACAGGACACCACAGTCTGCTCCTCCTGTATAATAATAATAATAATAATAACAGAGAGGTAACCACAGTCTGCTCCTCCTGTATAATAATACTAATAACAGACAGGACACCACAGTCTGCTCCTCCTGTATAATAATACTAATAACAGACAGGACACCACAGTCTGCTCCTCCTGTATAATAATAATAACAGACAGGACACCACAGTCTGCTCCTCCTGTATAATAATAATAATAACAGACAGGACACCACAGTCTGCTCCTCCTGTATAATAATAATAATAACAGACAGGACACCACAGTCTGCTCCTCCTGTATAATAATAATAATAATAACAGACAGGACACCACAGTCTGCTCCTCCTGTATAATAATAATAATAATAACAACAGGCAGGACACCACAGTCTGCTCCTCCTGTATAATAATAATAATAACAGACAGGACACCACAGTCTGCTCCTCCTGTATAATAATAATAATAACAGACAGGACACCACAGTCTGCTCCTCCTGTATAATAATTATAATAACAGACAGGACACCACAGTCTGCTCCTCCTGTATAATAATAATAACAGACAGGACACCACAGTCTGCTCCTCCTGTATAATAATACTAATAACAGACAGGACACCACAGTCTGCTCCTCCTGTATAATAATAATAACAGACAGGACACCACAGTCTGCTCCTCCTGTATAATAATAATAACAGACAGGACACCACAGTCTGCTCCTCCTGTATAATAATAATAACAGACAGGACACCACAGTCTGCTCCTCCTGTATAATAATAATAATAACAGACAGGACACCACAATCTGCTCCTCCTGTATAATAATAATAATAATAACAGACAGGACACCACAGTCTGCTCCTCCTGTATAATAATAACAGACAGGACACCACAGTCTGCTCCTCCTGTATAATAATAATAATAACAGAGAGGACACCACAGTCTGCTCCTCCTGTATAATAATAATATTAACAGACAGGACACCACAGTCTGCTCCTCCTGTATAATAATAATAACAGGCAGGACACCACAGTCTGCTCCTCCTGTATAATAATAATAATAACAGACAGGACACCACAGTCTGCTCCTCCTGTATAATAATAATAATAACAGAGAGGACACCACAGTCTGCTCCTCCTGTATAATAATAATAATAACAGACAGGACACCACAGTCTGCTCCTCCTGTATAATAATACTAATAACAGGCAGGACACCACAGTCTGCTCCTTCTGTATAATAATAATAATAATAATAACAGACAGGACACCACAGTCTGCTCCTCCTGTATAATAATAATAATAACAGACAGGACACCACAGTCTGCTCCTCCTGTATAATAATAATAATAACAGACAGGACACCACAGTCTGCTCCTCCTGTATAATAATAATAATAACAGACAGGACACCACAGTCTGCTCCTCCTGTATAATAATACTAATAACAGACAGGACACCACAGTCTGCTCCTCCTGTATAATAATAATAATAATAATAATAATAATAACAGACAGGACACCACAGTCTGCTCCTCCTGTATAATAATAATAATAATAATAACAGACAGGACACCACAGTCTGCTCCTCCTGTATAATAATAATA